>NC_057813.1:15688588-15713788 GCF_018294505.1 Triticum aestivum
GGTCACCCGGCCTAGCGCACGCCCTCGCCCGTCTTCACCGGCGTGCAGTATCCTCCGTACACTTCCTCGCCACCGGCCTACGCAGCCTCCCCGACGCCACCTCTCCGCTGTGGCATGCTGCTCTTCTCACAAGCCTCCTCATTGCGTCTCGGCAACGCCGACGCGATGGAGGCCGACATGGACGACATCATCACGACCGGCTTGGCCGCCGCCGCCTCCCCCGGGTTCACTGCCCAAGACGACACAATGGGCCTCAATGGCGACATGGACGGCGAGCTCGACTATGACGAGGAGGAGCCAGAGGAGGAGGAGCCGGCGCCTTCCTCGGCAAGGAAAGGGAAGAAGAAGAAGAAGAAGCGGGCGGCCAGGACCGGCGAGTCGCGTATCAAGTGGGCGTCCAAGGAAGACGAGTGCCCCGCCGAAGCGTGGAAAGTCGTCTGCCTCGACCCAATCACCGGCACGAACCAGAGCATCGACACGTATTGGGAGCGCATCAAGGCCGAGTTCCACGAGCGCAAGCTCGTCGACCCCTATTTCAAAGGCGTCTACATGCAGCGCTGGTCGAAGGCAATGGCGAACCATTGAGGGCTCATCCAAACAGTGCGCAACAAATGGCATGGGATCGTCGAGGAGATCGCGGCTCGCTCGGAGAGCAGCGCCAGCATCGAGGATCAGGTATGGCACGCTAGTCTCTCCCTTTTCTTTTGGCCGTGTGTGCGCCCGCCGACTAGTGTTTCTCAGCACAGCTGCTGCGGATGTTCGCCATGTTTCGCCAGGACAACAACGACCAAGATTTCAAGTACCTCCACGTCTTCAAGCGGATCGAGAAGTGCGAGAAGTGGGCGGATGTCCGGCGCACCCTGGCCAAGGCCAAGGAGACGTACAAGTCAGACACACCGACGGGCGCCCGGACGGCAACAAAGGGGCCAAGAAGGCGAGACACGCCGAGTCGGCTAGCACACGTGTACAAGAGTCCATCGAGCATTGCCTTGCCGACGCCTAGACCCAGGCCGCCTTGCGGGAAGAGAAAACGGAGGCGCGGTGGTCGGCGTTGATGACGAACAGCGCCGTCAAGCTCGACTTGCTCCGGACCAACGCCAACTTGCTCCGGACCAACGTCGCCGTGAAGAAAAGGAACACCGACCTGGCTTTCCTGATGGGCGGGGCGGACATGCTCCGGAGCGACGACGAGCAACTCAAGGCGTGGTACCTGGCGGAGCGAGGCCTCATCCTGAACCAGATGCCGTCGATGGTGCCGCCAACTCCCAGCCGACGCCAACACCACCGCCAAGCCCGAGCGACGATGCCTCCACAACGCCCAGCAGCACAGAAGTCGCGCCAACGCCGCCTAGCACAGAAACCGCGCCGACGCCACCCAGCCCGCGCACGCCGACTCCTCCGATGCCGGAGGCCAACACCTTCATTTGATGCATTGCCTGCGTGTACTTTCTTTTTGTACGCCGAACTTTTTATTTGATCACTGAACCGTGGCAAGGTGATCACCGAACTGTGACGTTGATCGTCGGACTTGTGGCGTTTTTTGGAAGCGGGAATGGACCAAGTTTGAATTTGCGACGTCTTGGGGGCGACACCTGGGGCGTGGCTGGGACCTAGATCGCCCCCAGGGCCTAAAAATCGCCGGGAGAGCGCCCGAAAGACCACCAACCTATGCGCTAGGGGGGCAAACGAGTGGAGATGCTCTTATTACTAGTAGATCACAATCAACGACCTCTGCAGCAGCTAGATCCTGTCCTGGCAACCAAAAGGGGTGTCATTGTCAGCTTGGCACCAGGACAATCACTACTTGTTGTTCCAGGGGAGTGGATGATGTGTCAGATTTGGTCTCGGTTGATTAGAGCTCTTCGTTGGTGATTCTTGTTCTATGTATCTAGAGTTGCATTTTTGTCTTAAGACATCTTCAACGCGGACCTTCAAACCCCGCAACCGTCTGGACCGCGAAGTCCGGACGTGTTTTATCATCCAACGCAGTTCTGCATCGGTCCGCAGGCCGGCTCAGACACGTTTTTTCCTGCAAACCGGAGACAAAGTGGGGGGCTTTGCGGGCTTCCGGCCACTGCCACGCCTGCTCCTCACTAAGCCGACCCACCAAAACACCTCCTCCCTTGCCCGCATGTGTTCTTGCCCCGCATTTATGCCACTGTAGAGCGGACACTCCGCATTGGCGTCAGCCCAAAGCGGACGCAACATCTCACTAGCGTTGGCATTGAAGCGGTGCACCTGTCGAGAGCGCCGCCTGTGCCGCGTCCCTGGTGTCCGTGCCTGTCCAATGTCGAAGAGAAGTTTATTGGACGGGACGGGACGGATATCTACCACACCGTTCAACTTGTCCGTCCGCATGTCACCATTAATTAAGCAGGCTCGTCGAGCGAGGAACCAACTCTGACATGTGGCAGTTGGCGTCCAACGCGCCGCGATCCCACTTTCAGAAGTGCATGTGGTAGGTGGGCAGTGACGGGCCACCCACGTCCATCATCGACCTCACATCCACCAACACCAGCAACGTACAGGTCACGGACTCCTCCGAGGATGAGTAGGGCATGGGTGACGGCAGAGCCTTGTGTCCCAAGCGGGCCGGTCTGTCTCCCACATCCTACTCTTCATCGTCGGAGACCGCACCTTCACTTTACGGGTCTTAACCTCGCCAACATTCATGAAGACGGCAGATGGAGGACATGGTCACCGATGCAGAATATAAAGGAAGTGGACAATGGGCACTATTGTATGATAGGTTTAGGTCCGGCCCCTCTCATTTTTTAATGAAAAATGTTTGAATTCTAATGAATGTGCTCTGGTTTATATGAAAATCCATCAGATTTGCATGAATTACGTCAGGATTGTTTAAACTTTGTTTGAAATGTATGCCGGTAGTGTTGGTGGTCGGCTCCTATATCCGTGTCGGCGGACTGGTTCCTCCTTTCTCCGTGGACGAATGCGAGAGGAAAGGATGCGAGAGAAAATTTACATGTCAACGTTGGAAATGCCCTTACGGCTCCGTTGTAGTCCTACAACAACCAACGCCTGAACAAGAAACCATTTAGAACAAAGAGTAAGAGAAAATTGCACAAACCATCAACTATTGAGATTGATTTTGCACATAACACCTTGTTGCACAAAACTTTTATTGGTCTAACCTGTTGTGAGTAGTTTTAATCCATCATTGGACTACATTAACACGATCTCTAATGAATGGACCCCCTTTTAAATGCACACATAGGAAAGAAAAACGACTGCATCAGCCGGCCAATTAAAACAGACAATATTCACAATTTTAGTTGGTCATTATAATTTTTTTGTTTAAATCCTAACATTTGAAAGATCACAAAATTCAGACATATACCCCGTACTAATTTGAGAACTTTCTAGCTTATTCGATCATATGTTTTGGAGATGTTGGCAGCATGTTGGCTCTATCAAATTTTCTTTTTTAAAATACAAGTTTGTCGAAAAGCATAAACGGAATATTGATCTCGGGATTTTTTTGGGCTCATTCTGACCATACTTTTGAGAGATATGAGGCTTTAACTAGCCCAAGCCACTATCGTTGCATGTTTTTATGATATGTTTGCTCGACTGCTGAAATGTGGATCGTCACGACGCTACAAGTGTAACCGCAAAAGCTCCGGTAAACCTCAAAGGACTACCGTTTACGAAAACTTAGGGGAGAGGGGAACCCCTTCCTCCCCACAAGTATACGGGAAGATTGTCCTTTCGACAAATTTCTGACAGTTATAAAATCGCCTGAAACTTTACTGCCCCGTCACGCGGCACCGTCGCGCCATCGGGCCGCCGTGCTGCGCCGCCACACCGGGCCACCGCCTCGCCTTGCTGCCGCCACGCGGGGCCGCCGCTGCACCGTCGCCCCGTACCGCACCTTGCCGGTCACCCTCACATGTGTCAATGACATGCGGGCCCTAGGCCATTAGCCAGGTTTGATTAACTAAAAATAAATAAAAATATATATTACGGAAAGAGGTTTGCAAGACTAAGGAAAGTTGTTTTCTGACAACTTTTCATAAATTATACGGTCATCCTGTAAAACCAACGAAAATGTTTTTACAGAAGCTATTGGAGTTGCTACAAGGAATGACATCGATCGGTGAGTTGGTGTGCAATCACAGTGACAGCGATCAAGACTTGGTTGTCGCAAAAAAAAAAGACTTGATTCTCTGGAAGCCGGCCGATGGCCCAGTTCAAACAGCTACTCCCTTCGTTCGGAATTACTTGTCGCAGAAATGAATGTATCTAGACGTATTTTAGTTCAAGATACATCTATTTTCGAGACAAGTAATTCCAAACGGAGGGAGTACGAACGAACAGTGTGATTAGCAACGACGCGTCTTACCCTAAAAAAAAGCAACGACGCGACGTCACTGTTACACGAGCCCAGCGTGGTAGACGGACTTGTGGCAGAAATTGGAGTAGTTGTCATGTTACCGGTTACGTGCATCGCCTGATCGTCGTGCGTGCAGACAATCGGGTGGTTCAGAAAAGGGTACCGACTAGCTCTGGGCTTGCAGTGTTGGCTCTGCTAGGTAGTATCGGTCATGACTACGACTGCCCATTGAGGGACAGAGGCTAAGCGACAGCTAAGGCCCTCCACTATGTACTCGGTGCCACATTTCTTAAAAGCCAGCCACGTATACGCAGATGGCAGTTGAACTTTTTATGGCACCGGTCACATAGTGTGAAAGATTTCACATCCACTTCAGCACGGGCCCGCATGCATATAAATTAGTAATATATCTGCCCAACTTATCCAAGGACCAGTGTCACGGGGTGTTGCTTCGCGTGAGAAAGGATCAAGACACGCTTAGTTTATTGGCTCAACGAATTTGGCACCGGAGCAAGTAGAAGCATCGATGTCTAGAATTTTTACTTGGCATCGGGCTGGACAATATAGGGCATTGATGCTAAATGTTAAAAAGTAAATTTGGCACCGATTATGGCCTACATAGTGGAAGGCCTAAATGCTCCGTAAACTCACGACCAGGGCACCTTGTTATTGGATCATGATCGACGACCTCTGCAACTACTACTGGCCTATCTAGATCCTGTCCTGTCTTCCAAAGAAGGGTGTCGTTGTCAGTTTGGCACCAAGGACAATCACTAGTGGAGAAGTAGTTTCAGGGGCAGTTCAGGGACGTACGTGGAGCTGTTATTGTGTTTGGCCTCCGTTGATTGAGAGTTGTGCTTTTTGTCCAACGTGTTTATATTCCCTTGGTTCTAAAATAAGTGTTGCCGATTTAATAAGAAGGCCTCTGCTTATTTAGTGCGCTGCGGAGAGGATGCGAGTCCAGAGGCCCGACACAGGCCCAGTGTAGCTGACATCTCTTCTCATCTGTCAGTCCAGTGGGTCAGTCACTGCCTCACGAAGCGGCTAAATTTCGACCTTTATTGGATACAAATTCAGGATCTAACCTCGGCCCGGAAAAATTTCGTGATTTGACCCTTTTCCCTACCGCCAGGGCTCCTGGCGGTAGGGTACTTGTCCACGTCAGCTGACGGAAATGGCCGCCGTCCCCCTCCGTCGCACCCTACCTCCAGGGCACCTGGTGGTAGGCTGTATAACCCTACCGCCAGAGGCCCTGGCGGTAGGCTCCGGGCAGTTATTTCGTCCGGAACCCCCGCGCCCTGCCCATCTCCCCACCCCTTCCCCTCCCTCCCGTCGGCAGTTCTTCATTTTCTCCCCCAAGTCGCCCCTCTTTCCCTCTCTCATCTCCTCCACTCCCCCCTTGGATCTTCACCGATTCTTCACCGTTTTGGCGGATCGAGATGGCTCCGAAGAGAGAATCGTAAGCTCCTCCGATCCATCCAATTAGTTTTTGCAAACTTGGTTCCGATTCGACGCATTATTTGCTTCAAATCCCTCATTTTTTGAACTTAGTTTGATTTTTTTTTGGCCTAAGATAGTTTTAGCTTGATTCTAGTTCTAGTTCTTAGTTCTTTACTAAGTAGTGGTAATGAATATGAACTCTAATCAATAGTTAATGTGTTAGTGTTAAGATGAACCCTAGTTCATAATTTTTTTAAAAAAAAATTATGATGTAATGCATGTGGGAGGAATTGATTGTAGGTTGATGATGCATGTTGATATGATGATATGATGATGTTGGAGGAATTTTTTTGTTTACAAATATGATGATATGATGCATGTTGGAGGATTTTTTTTGTTTAAAAATATGATGATATGATGCATGTTGGAGTGATGATGCATGTTGATATGATGATATGAACATGTTGTTGTGAGATAATACATTGAAAATTATTGTTGGAGGATTTTTTTGTGATATGATGCATGTTGATATAATTAAAGAGGGGAAGGATTTTTTTTTATATGAGTAATGTTGATATGATTTGATCCATCATGTGTAGTAGATGCATGGTGATATGATTTTGATATGATGCATGGTGATATGCTTATGCTTATGATGTTTTTGTTTATGAAATTTTATTAAGGCGACCACCTCTTGCGGACAACATCGGCCCACGGTACTGCATGCTTGACTACGCATTCGACAAGGGTCATCGTGCCCGTTTCACAGAGAACGGAGAGGTAAGTAATATAAATGAAATATTGATCAAAGTTTTCGGATTGATGAAAATAATTTCCTAACTCTTGGCGTTCACCTTTTGACAGATGCTCCAGCCACTGCGCATGAGGGGGCACGGGGTTCATGGGCATATGGACTACGACGAGCGCTACGCGCCGTTCTTCAAGGGAGCCCGGCTGTTGGGTTTCGTGTTGCAGTTCAAGCGTCAGCCGCCGACGCTTGTCCACGCAACTCTGACAACTCTGATTGACCGGTGGCGACCGGAGACCCATTATTTCCATCTCCCATGCGGGGAGATGACGGTGACCCTCGAGGATTGGTCGATGATTACTGCGATGCCAATCGAGGGTCATGCACTGACCGGGCGAGTTGAGAGGACCAACTGGAAGGAGAGGGTTACCACCCTCATCGGCGCCTGCCCTGATGCTAAGGGTAACCGTACATCCGGTGTGCCGTTGCCCTGGCTCTCGGAGCACCGGAAGACATGCCCCGAAGACGCCGATGAGACGACTGTGGAGTGGTACGCGAGAGCCTACCTATGGTACCTTCTCACGAAGGTCGTGTTTCTAGACGCATCCGGGAACTCTGCCAACTGGTTGCATCTGTTCTTCCTAGCCGACTAGGATGCATGGTACAGTTGGGGGACCGCATCTCTCGCCTACCTATACCGTTCGGTAAGAGAGTATCTAATTGCCTACCTATGAAAGTATGTCCATGACATTTTGTTATATCTGATCCTCATTTGATTTTTTGCAGCTTGACGACGCAACCCAGAGGACGGGAGACAAGTCCAATATGGGTGGCTTTGTATGGGCCTTCTCCATTTGGATGTGGGAGAGGCTGCCGGTGGGGCGTCCGGAGAAGCTGCCAAGACGCCCATGGGGTGCATATAGCGAGGACGGCGACGCTGCTCGAAACCCCACCATAGCTTACGAGTGGGACGTTGTCAAACTCTACACGGTCCTAAACAAGACTTCGTACAAGACCTACACCAACGAGATGGATGCTTTGACGCACTGGCAAGTATATGAACTCGCTCAACACCTTTCTCTTTGTCTCCACTTTGACCGAGAGTGGCAACTTACCATCGTATATGTAATAGGTAAACTAGTGACCGTATCATGACCGACAATGGGCCTTTGATCTGAACCTGATGTGCGATGAGGACCGTGGTCTCTGGCGGTGCATCGTGCCCATGATCTGTGTGTACGCCGTCGAGTGGCACTTGCCACACCGCGTGGTCACGCAGTTTGGGATTTTTCAACATACCCCACCTGGCCAGCCCACCGATACCGGCGGCCACGCGCTCCACTTGTGAGTGCCCGTGCTTTTTCTTCGTGCCCATGAATTCATTGCGTTCGACTTTGTTATGATGTTTCTTGTTGCTGATGCCTTGCAGGATGAGCGGGCAGAAGAATCAGTCGATCACAGACTGGGGAGAGGAGCATAAAACTCATGTGACGGAGTGGAACCAACAGAGGTACAAGAAAGACGGG
This sequence comes from Triticum aestivum, assembly GCF_018294505.1. Taxonomy (NCBI): domain Eukaryota; kingdom Viridiplantae; phylum Streptophyta; class Magnoliopsida; order Poales; family Poaceae; genus Triticum; species Triticum aestivum. Next base: position 15,696,657 of record NC_057813.1, read on the forward strand.
GAGAGGAGAGTGACTGACTGGAATGTTTACATGGAGCGACACATGAAGTGGTACGATGATGGCCAGAAGCACCGTCTTCGTCTTAGGCCTCGGTGGACGGTGGAATACATCGCGGAGCTGGAGAGGGATGACCCCGAGGAAGAGGCCTACCATACCGGCATCAGAGACCTGCACAGTGGATTTATGGAGTTTGCACCCCTCATCAACAAAGTGGTAAGTTTGAACCGAGAGGTTCTATTTAAATTATTGTATTCGTCATCGTGGCTGACTTATGGCGTTGCAGTCTGGTGAGCTGAACAGATGCATCTTTGAAGCCTCAGATGCACTAGGTGATGCCCCCGGGAGCGTACAATTCGAGGACAAAATGAGGGGGACGATGAAGGTACAATTTCAGCCTCCTCGGAACAAATGCATCTTCTTCACTTGCAATCATAAACTTGATAGTTATTATGCCCTTGTTTCATTGTGAGTGCAGAAGTTCGTGAAGCATTGTCGCAAGCTGGTAGGGCTGCTTGGGTGTGCTGGAGCTGGGTCGGTTGAAGTTCATCAGCCTGTAGCCACACAGGGTCACATCGCCTCATCGAGCCATGCTCCCTCGTCGTCTAGATTGGTTGAGGAGGAGGAGGAGGAGGAGGAGGAGGCCACACATGAAGAAATAGAGGAGGAGGATGAGAGCAACGAGGAAGAGGAGTACGATGAAGATTATGGACCTCCAACAACTCAATCATCTCAAGCACCCGAGTTGCCGAAGAGGAATCCGAAGAAGAAGGATTTGCTGAGTCCGGAGCCTCTCCAGAGACCGGTTCCTCGATGGTCCAACAAAAACACTGAAGAGACTCGTTCAAAGAGGAACGAGGACCGTGCCTCCAAGAACAAGAGGGGAAGGATGACTTAAATTCTGCTATTCGATAGTTGGCTGTAGTTGAAAAGTCTAGTGGTTGTGAAACTATGTATTTGCTATTTGAACTATGTGTTTGCTATTTGTGAAACTCCGTTTGCTATGTGGAACTAAGTTTGCTATTTGAACTAAGTTTATGTGGGACTCCGTATGACATGTTTATGTGATGCCTAAGTTTAATTGTTTGAGATATGTTATTTTGACTCTGTATCATTGCTGTTTTTGACTCTATATCATAGTTTGAGATCTGTTGTTTTTGAAAAAGAAGAAAGAAATTGAACTTGGAAATAGGCAAGACCCTACCGCCAAGAAACCTGGCGGTAGGATCAGACAGCCTACCGCCAGCCCCTATGGCGGTAGGTTGACCCTATCGCCAGGGCACTCGATTTTTTCGTTACAGAAGGGTTTTGGCTCGAAAGCCCTTTCACACCCTACCGTCAGGGCAGCTGGCGGTAGGGTTATACAGCCTACCGCTAGGGTCCCTGGCGGTAAGGTGCTAATCCACGTCAGCACGTGGAGACGGCGGCCGTCCCCCTCCATTGCACCCTACCGCCAGCTGCCCTGGCAGTAGGAAAAGGGTCAAATTCCGAAATTTTTCCTAACAGGGGTCAGACCATGAATTTGTATTCAAAAAGGGTCAAAACACAAAATTTAGCCTCACGAAGCCATGCAAAATTTCTCCACCGCGTGCGTGCGTGCGTGCGTAGCGTACTAATCTGAGATCTCATCGTTTGTTTTTGCCACATGCCTCCATTTCTTTTGGAGTTAAAAGCACGCCAGCCCCACTAACTTGTCCGCCCCGTGATGGTTTGACCCACCAACTTGCAAAAGCTCACTCCGCCACCCAGAAACTATCCCCCGATGTGCAAAAAAACCCAAGCCCAATCCCGAAGCGACATCTGGCGCCATGCTGGCGCAGGCGGGCCGAGGCGGTCGTTGCACGACTTTGCAGAAACCCCCCTCGCGCTGGAATTAATTAACCCGCACTCCGAAAGTTGATTCAGTGTGCAAGAGTGGCTGTCCTAAGGCAAAGCACTACTCCTATTCTGTTGGCATAGCACAATAGAGTAGAACAACAGGTCCTGGGTTCGATACCCAGGCCAAACCATTTTATTTTTTTGCTATTTTAAAATACAAAAGTTTCAGACTGAACCATAGAAATAAATCAGAATTTGTTGTACTTTAAAACATCCAGAAATACACAGGTAAAATGGCTGAAAAAATTCAGAATGTGCTGTACATAGAGATATTCAGAAACACATAGGTAAAATGACTGAAAAATTCAGACTTTGACACATATTTTAACCAGCAGAGTAGTTCGAACATCACTTAAACAAGTACCTTTTTATTTTTTTGCTATTTTAAAATACAAAAGTTTCAGACTAAAACATAGAAACAAATCAGAATTTGCTGTAGTTTAAAACATCCAGAAATACACAGGTAAAATGGCTGAAAAAATTTAGAATGTGCTGTACATAGAGATATTCAGAAACACATAGGTAAAATGACTGAAAAAATTCAGACTTTGACACATATTTTAACGAACAGAGAGTAGTTCGAACATCACTTAAACAAGTGCAGCATATAAGAGTTTACTGTCACAAAATACATTTAATCTTAAAAGCAGCACCATGGAGTTTGCTATCATCCTAACATCACTAAAGGAAGTTCATTCATGAACTCTTACATTTGCTGCCACAAAATAAAGTTCATTCATGAACTTGCCACAAAATAAAGTACATTCATGAACTTGCAAGGATAATTCAAACATCAGCTGGACCCTTCAGATCTGTGATTTGTGTTGGCATGTCTTCTCCAAAAAGCATGTAATACGCACCGCTGCCAACACCAAATCCTCCCCTGCCAAAGCCCGAAGATGTGCCAACTCCAAATCCTCCCCTGCCAAAGCCTGAAGATGTGCCAACCCTGCCAAAGCCTGAAGATGTGCCAACACTAAATCCTCCCCTGCCAAATTCTTGACCCCTGACAAAGCCTGAAGATGTGCCAACACCTAATTCTTGACCCCTCCCAAGGCCTAAAGATCCTCTCCCCCTCCTAGCACTTGTTGATCTTCCTCTCCCCCTCCCAGCACCTGTTGATATTCCTCTTCCAACAACTCTCTGCCTTTTGTTACCTCTACCAGCTGCTGCAGATCCTTCAGCTTGATCATTTCCTCTTGTTGCCCTTGTAATCCTGCCTATGTTCATTTCAGTTGTAATAACTCTAGGCTGGGGAATTGCAGCACCAGCAGCTGCAACAAAAGAGGATTGATTTGGCAATGGGCCATGGTTTCTATTGGGAGCTCTGTATGACCTCTGCCTTTGTGCCATGCTGAAAACCATAGACTCTGGTTCTTGGCTAGGATCTAGGATAGGGTTTGCCAAGTGAGGGAATATGTTCTGCACATACAAAATGAACATGACTTAAATAAATCTGGGTAATGACACCAACAACTTAAATTTATGCACAGTTTGAAGAGAAAAGTTGGAGACAAACCTGCAGAAATGATGGATCATCAAAATTTTCATCCATCTCATATACTCCTCCTAGTTGGGCTTCCATGTACTTGTAGTGTCCCCTTCTGTTATGGTCAGCTTTCCCACATATGGAGCAATGCATGCTGACACCTTTTTTGTTCAAATATCTTACTCCACCTTTCAACTTCTCTTCAGGTTTCTTCTTCCTATTTTTCTTGGGCCTCCCAACTTGCTTTGTGAACACTGGTGGGTACACTCTCTCCCCATTTACCTTCTCCCATTGCTTTGGGTCTCTTAGAGGAACTAGGGTATACCCATAGGCCTTCAGGTAGGTTTGCACAGTATAGCAGTCATGCACCAGAGTCTGTGGGTCAATTCTCTCCTCTCTCGAGCATGCAATTGCATGTCCACAAGGAACCCCTGAAAGCTGCCATCTCTTACAGTCACAGGTGTGCAAACACAGATCAACAGTGTAGCTGGAGTTGCCAGATTGAACCCTGAATAGCTCTTGTCCAGCTCCAGAAACATGGCAGTTAGCTGCATACTCTGTATTTTTTTCAAGTTTTTTCAATATCTTAGGACAAACCCTGTTCCCTGTCCATTTTTTCACTGCTTCCCTTTGTTTTCTCATCATCCTATGCATTATCTTGTAGAATATATTTTCCAGCATTGAAAGTACTGCCATTTCTCTTGCATCCAAGATGTAACTGTCCAGACAAAAAAAACAGATAAGAAATGATCGGCAGAACAACTTGTATGGCAAATAAGCACATCAACTTATATCAAATAAGCAATCAACTTATATCAGATAAGCTATCAGGTTGTATCAGATAAGGTGGTGAACTAATACCTGTTAAAAACTTCTGAATTGTTGTTGAGCAAGATGTCACATTTGCTGAAAACACTGAAAAATGCTTTGACCCATGTCTTCACATCCAATCTTTCTGTCCAATGAAATGCAGCAGAGCTATGGTCATCCATCTTCTTGCAGTTCTCTCTCCACTTAACTTCATGTGTAGATCTAGCAAGGGCCCAGAAATCCTGCTTAAGCACTTCTCCTTTGTGCTTCTCATGAAAATTCTGATAAATGTGTCTGACACAAAATCTGTGCTCTACATCTGACCAAACTTTTTGAACTGAATTTATTAAACCCTTTTGCTTGTCACTCATGATTGTAAAGGGAGCAGTGTTTATTATATTCAGATCATATCTAAGAGTGGTTAAAAACCACTCCCAAGAGCTTCTGCACTCCACTTCTACCCAGCTCATGGCAATAGGGTAAATACAATCATTGGGGTCTATTCCTACAGCACTAAGCAGCACCCCTTTGTATCTGGTCTTCATGTGACATCCATCAATGAAAATTATTGGCCTACAACCCTTAAGCCAACCTCTCTTACAAGCATCATATGACCAGTACAATTGTTTCAGACACTTCCTACCCATTGGGAAATCTTTGTCCTTCACAAGTGTAGTAGACAAAAGAAATGTGGATCCTGGGTTGCACCTCCTTAACTCATTTCCATAATCATACAACCTATTGAACTATTCATGTTCATCACCATGTATCTCCTTTAAAGCTTGTTTCCTAGCTCTAGCAAGTTTTCATCTGTTTGGTGTCACATTGAACTCAGAGGTTACTTTCCTTGAAAATGTTCCTAGTGCCATCTTCTGGTCATTTCTGAATTCTTCCATGAAATATTGTGTGAGGAATTTTGCAGTTAGTAACTTCAACTTCCATTTCTTTTGACATCTATGCTCTCCAGAATATGCCTTAATAACAAACCCTCCTGTTCTATTGTCATTTCCAGCTTTCAGCATCCATGGGCAGCCTCTCTCACAAATAGCATCTAGCCTTGTCTTCTCATTCTTCACTTTGTTGACTTGGACTCTATTCCTAATGGAGTATGCAGTCAAAGCATGTCTTAATTCTTTTACATCAGCAAATACCATCCCCACTTTGAAGATAGGGGATTTCATGTCAACTTTGGCATTGAAGGCCCTGAACTTATACTTCAAATTCTCTTCTTCTTCTCTGGACAGATGCAAGTCTTCATCTTCAAGAACATACTCTGGCTCCACATCTTGCTCCTCCTCCTCATGTTCTTCAGCCACATCATAGTCTATGTTGTCATCAAATAGATCATCATCTCCCTCATCTATCTCATAGTCACTATCACTAAAATCTGAGTCTGTATCTGCTTGTTCTTCCTCAACAACTTCAATCTGAATATGTTCTGCATTATAAGCATCTGCTGCAATATCTGACACAGGTTCTTCCTCAATAGCTGGAACAATTGTACTACTGGAAACTGCACCAATAGAAACAGCCCTTGAACTAGAAATCGTGCTTCCTTTGTAAATGACATCAGCTCTGCAAACTTGGATGAAACCAGTGTGATCAATCATGATCTGCAGTACCTTGTGATCTGCACTAGATTTCAACATGTGTTGAACATCACCATCTCCTCTAATGGGAATCAGACCATCTGACAAAAAATGATTAGGCCCACACCAATATATATTGTGCTCACTGACAGGATAGCCTAGCCATTTCAAATGATTTTCAATCACAGAATATGAGAAAGTGTTTGCATTCAGATAGTCCAGGGTCTCAATAGTAGCACTTGTGTATTCAATGTTGCTGTTTGGTCCATAGAAAAATCCATTGTGCTCTATTTCCAGTGTGAAAAAAGGAGTGTCCACTGCCATCCCCATAGCTGCATCACACACTGCATTACAACAACAGGAAACACTCCCAAATCAGTATATCACAACAGCATAATAAGCAGCAGTTTAAAATGCTGACAGAAAACAGGGCATGAAGAAAACAGGGCATGGCAGTAGATTCACAACAGCATAATACAGCAGCAGTTTACATACATGCTAAAATAAGTACCAATATTGAACATTCATATTCACAACGTATAAAATCATTACTTTTCTTATGAAATCCACCAAAATTACAAACTTTTCTCTCTGAAAAAGCTTGAGGCCGCCAAACCCTAACCAGCATCCATCCATCAGAACACACACAAAACAACAACAAAACACTACATGCCGCGCGCCCGCCGTCCAGATCGTCCTAGCCCGTTCATCCAACCGATCGTCTATTTCTAGAACCCTACCAAACCCCTGCCCCCCAAAAAAGTACCACAAAGAAAGGGAAAGATGCAGACTTAGGGGCGTACCATAATCAGGAGGAAAAGCTCCGGGATCCCGCACACAACCGACGGAATCGGGCGGCTCCATGGCCGTAAAGCTCGCCGGCGACGTCGCCAAGGTGGCTGGCGTCATCCGGAACTGCAAGCGTCGCCACCGCGCAAGTTCAGCCGAAAGAGGCGAAGGGAAAAGGGCGGAAAATGGAGAACGAAACGATATGAGCCCCTATTTGTATATTTTCCGCGTGCAGCCCAGCTGTGGAGTGCGGGTTAATTAATTCCAGCGTGATGGGGGTTTCTGCAAAGTGGCGCGACGACCGCCTTGGCCCACCTGCGCCAGCCTGGCGCCAAATGTCGCTTCGGGATTGGGCTTGGTTTTTTTTGCACATCGGGGGATAGTTCCTGGGTGGCGGTGTGAGCTTTTATAAGTTGTTGGGCCAAACCATCACGGGGTGGACAAGTTTATGGGCCTGGCGTGCTTTTAACTCTTTCTTTTGGTAAAATAGAGCGTGGATCGTCACGACTGACGACAACTAGCTTGATCCTGCCACAGCATCGCTCCGGTCCATCAGCAGCGACGCCGACGCGTGTCACTGTCACACGAGCTAGCTCAGCGTCGTAGACTACTTTTCCCTCTGAGCTGCAGCGTCGTAGACTTACAGGCTTGCAGCAACGCTACGTCGCTCGTAGAGAAAAGAGGTTCATCATATTTATTGTCGGGTCGCGGCCGTGCACGTATGTGTGCCTATACTGAAGGTGTAGTGCAGTACCATTTCTGGGTAGTGCGTGCGTGCGTGCGTGACAACGCGACTTTAACGAAAAGTTGCTAGGCCAGGAGCATCGAGCGGTCGTCGCGCGTGGAGACAGCTGAGTAACACAGACGTAAGCAATAGAGCCCTGAGCTGAAATGATTGAGGTCTTAGAGCAATTTCGACGGCCCGATCCAAACGGATGGCGATTTCATCCGCTTTTTGTTCGTTTGAGTCGACCAGACAAACACGGGTGTCCGCTTCGGCGTTTGGATCGGCGCGTGCGCCCAACACTGACACGATCCATTTCGACGGCATAAAAAAAACTGAATGCATGCATATTTAACATACAAAATAAATTAATTAAACATTAAAGCCGGTCACGAAGGCCGGCGGGAATCCACGCGTCCACATTAGCATTTAAGAAAATTAAATACAAACTAAAAACTAGGGGGTGGCACGCTGCCCTAGGCGGCATCGTCGTCGTCCTCGGGGTCAGTAAGGTCGATGAGTGTCGGCGTCGGACCGGCCCAGCTGAACGTCGTGTTTCAAAGCGCGGCCATGTCGGGCGCGGGCTGTGCCGGCGCTGGCAGTGCCGCCGCCTGGGCCGCCGCCGCCTGGCGCGCCTCCTCCTCGGCCTCGGCGTCGCGCTCGAGCATCTCGAGGTACTCGCCCTCGCGGCGCTCCTCGCGCACCCGGATCTGCCGCCAATGCTCGAGGTACGCCGCCTCTTGCTCCGGGGTGGCCTGCATCCAGACCGGCGGCACCCTCACCCACTCGCGCACTACTCCTGTCCAGGAGTAGCGCTCGATAGGCTCTGGCTCCGGCTGTGGTTCGGCTTTGGAGAGGCAGCGGGGAGGGGACGGCGGGGCCACCGGCCCCACCACGCAGTCGCCGCTCGCGGAGAGGGCCATGGCCTGCGCCATGGCCGCCTCGTACCGAGCTTCTTTTTCGTCTGCCACCTCCGCCCTGCGCCGCTCGTCCTCCTCGCTTTCCCGGTAGACGATCGCAAGGGCCGCCTGGTAGGCGTCCTCTGCCGCCTGGTCTTCCTCTTTGACGATGAGCGGCGGCGGCGGCACGCTACGGTCGACCTCGCGCACGCCGCGCCGCCTCGCCTCCTCGTGCTCGAAGGCGAACCAGCGGGCCCAGTTGGGCGAGTCGTAGGCGTAGGCCTCGTCGCGGTGCTGCTCCGGCGTCAGGAGCGCCCGCCGGCGATGCACCTTCTCCGCGTGCGCCCTAGCCGACCGTGGCGCCGCCGACACTGGGATCCTTTCCGAATCCAAATGCCAGTCGTGCGGCAGCGACACGCGGTGGCGCCAGTGCCACTCCGCCTGGTGCACGGGCACGTTCACCCGCTGCCTCTGCCGGCGAGCCGGCGCAGTCGGAGGCGGGGTGAACTCTGCGGGGAAGGGGACGGCGGGGGCCTTGCCCTTCGACTTGCTGCTGCTGCCGGAGAAGAGCCCCATTTGGGCGGCTGGGGTGGCTGGGTGGCTAGGGTTTGCTTTCCGGTGACGGGGGAGCGAGCGTGGCCTAGATGAGGACGGGAAGTGGATGAGGACGGCCCGCCACACGGTCGGCTTAAAAAGGACGACCGCCGTTGCTGACGCATGGGCCCGGGGTCATAAATTAAGCTGACCGGCGCGGGGGCGGGTAGTTGGGCGACCGCCAGGTGGGGCCGCGGCGGACATCGAGAAGGCGCGCGTGGCGTCCGTTCCACGTCCGCGCCGACGCATTTGGGGCGCAATTTGGGCCGCAAATGCGTCGGCGCGGACGCGAAGTGGACGCATTTTGGGTTTGGGTCGGCACGTTGGGCCTCCACTTTTGTCCGCGCCGACCCAAACAGATGGCGGCGGACGAAATGGGTCGCCCCGTTGGAGTTGCTCTAGGAGTCCTTCTAAACCAGCAAGACAACACTATAGAAGCAAAGTTAACTAACATGACCAGCAGAGGTGGAAATATCTTCCAAAATGAATGTTCGTTAATCTTCTTCCGTTCATGCCAAGGAAGGAACAAGGTTAGTGCCATGCTTACACATGAGAGAAAACAGAACTATGGTGATAGCACATACCGCAGTTGGATAGATAAGCCCCGCCACCAAGGTATATAGCAGTCAATTCAATTCTATTGCTAAAAAACACATATTTCTTGATAAAAGGCAAAAGCATCAACACGTGTTTCAATTTGGAAACAGGGGAATTACATGCATGTAGGAACTAAATAAGACTTTTGGTATGATATAATTTATATAATAATAAGAAAATCTCAAAATTAGCTATATGTTGATGGTGAATTAGAGTTGCTGAGACCACGAGCAAGATTCAGAGCTGGCATGATATTATTTCATCATCGGGTCAGATAATATTCCCTTGTGAAGAAGAAACCAATGGCTTAACCCAGGCACAAATTCTTCTCGAATTACTGCTCTAAACTGAAGAGAACGCGGACGGAATGGCAGCAGTCGGTAACCCTAGGATAAGAGAGTCATGCGGGTTCAATAGGTGGGGAAAGAAAGTTAACAACATGCATAATTTGAAGAATGTAGTTGCAACGCTAAAATATAACAGGCCAACAGAGCAACCATCACCCTAAAATATAACGCTAAAATAATTTGAAGGATGGTACTGAAGCAACACCTGACAACAATGTGGATGAAGCACATAAATCTCACATTCTCAGGTGGCAGGAAAAAATAAATATTGTAAGACAATGACCAACTAAATAAGGCGGTTAGTGGGTAGGATCTTTGATTTAATCTTGTCAAAAATTAATTTGATATTGTCTGTTGTCCAAATTGCACTTAGAGTACTTGTCACCTGCCTCATCTAGCCACCATATACAATTCTTATACCACCTATGCTTGTGTCAATGCGAAAATACTAAAACCTTGTTGTTCTCCTACATATTTGGCCAAGCATGGAACAAATGGAGTATTTGTAACCTAGTAGAAAAGGGTGTGGCATGCTTCTACAAACAGAAAGTGGACTACTTTTGAGATGAGGTAGCAGATTCACCTACTTGGTGGTCTTCTAACTTATGCACAACACATAATATTAGAGCCTATCGTGCTAGAATATGCAAATAAGGGCTTCACAAAGACAGGGCCATAAAAAATTGGACATACATGGATAAATGAAACCGGAAACATGGACAATTGGACATACACTCGCATAGTAAGTGAATGAAAAGCGTGGCACAAATTGGTGGTTTTCCATATATAGGAACAAGTGAAATGTTCCTTAGATGCTAAACTGAAAAAACAGCTACTGTACTATGTTACTACGCAATCTTCTCTTCGGCTGGCTCATTTTTTTCATTTTATGTCATGCGCATCTTCATCCTTGTCTTCCCCTCATCCTTAGCCGTTTCAAGTTCTGTCAGCGAAAACATTTCAAGAATTAAAGATGTGAAACAATGTATGTTGAGGAACTGATGCGAGACAGATGAAGCGTATGGCAACAATGTTGCGAAAGCTTTATGCATGACAAAATCTTGCTGATAGTGATGTTGATACAAAGATAGGTAGATCAAGTAATAACTAAAACCATCGTCCCACCTGAACTAAGCACCAAAGCTATGAAAGAAAGATGAAAGAACAAAAACATATAAAATATTGCAAAGGGTTAAGAAGAAGAAATAGTACCTTAGATGCCGCTTTGCACTTTCAAGTTTCAACTGTTGCGAATAATGGTCCTCTTCTATCTGGTACTGGACTCATGGAACTTGTTGCTTCTATTTGTGCTGTGTGGTCCTCTTTGACAATATGAAATGGCATCCTTGTGCTCCACATCCTTTGCCATATATTCTTTCCAAAATACAAATGTCTCGAGTTGGAGGTTGGGACTGGGAGTAAGAGCGCAAGCATTGTGGATGGCAGCCAACGTGGCCTCCACCTCCCATGACCTCGCACCGCTACAAGCAATGCTAACACGGAGGTGCTTGAGGGAGGCAAGGTGCAAGATGCCAAAATCAGAAGCAACACCTTCCGCAGACACCATATCACGTGCACGACAGTGAATGCTAAGATAATCTAGCTTTGGTGCCGCTCCTTCTCCAAACAGCAGATTCGGCCCACGCGTTTTGTCTACAATGGGTGCCGAACCTGCATCACTAGCCCAAAACCAGAGGACAAAAGAAAACTGCTTTAGACACTGAAATCCATCACGGTTGATGGTGAGTACTTCCTTTGATTTGCTTGCTTCCAAGGTGAGGCTTACAAGGGCTGTCAAGTCTTTGAGCAGCTGCATATCTTCTTGTTCCAGTTGTTCCACCGTGATGCATAGAAACATGAGGGCAGACAGAGAGGAGATCCAACTGGGAATCGTATGGGAAATTGACCCAATCTCAAAATCTTGGAGATGACATGGAGGAGGGTACCATGAGTCAATCAAGGAATCTACATTACGCAGTAAACCATCAATCTGTAGAGTTTGAAGGTTGCCTTCTCCTAGCTTGCATAGTGACGACAGAAAACATTTCTTGTATCTGTCCTCATCACCATCTGTATCATCAAAAATACCCCAATATATGTGCAGTTTCTTCAGTTTAGATAGCTGTCCTAGCTCCAGCACAACGTCTAAGGAATTATTGTCACAACCAAACCACCTCAACTCCTGAAGAGACCTCAGATTGCTAAACCCACTTGGGAATTTCACGCAAAGATTCACAAACAGGCGCACTAATTGGTGCAGTTCTATAATGGATGGGGGCAATTCTCTTATATTTGCTATAGTCAGGTCTAGTGTTTGTAGTAGCAGTAGATTCTTGATTTCTCTTGGAAGCCTGCGGAACAAGGGCCCAAGACTTTAATACCTTAATTGACGCAGACTTCCAATATCCTCGATATGTACATTATCCTCCCCCAATTGTTTACAGTCCACCGCATCTAGTACCCTTAAAGTTTGAAGGCCAATGAGCGGGGGCAGCCACTTACAATCACCAAACACACTGACCTGACATGAGAAAAATTACCAGTGCCCAGCCACATATGATGCTCTTCACAATTGCCTTGGAGGGAGAGGCGCCGAATCTTGTATGTTGAAGTTGTAAGCTTTTGGTTATTTAATATAGCAACGAAGTTTTCTTCAGTTGACAGGGATATAAGGAGATCTAACATGATATCATGGACTCGACAACTTGTCACTCTTCCGTCGGTGTTGATTTGATCCGATTGGATCATGTTCCTGTTGATGAGCTCATTAAAATATCATTCTGCTATTTCTTCAACATTTTGCCCTTGTTGGGCAACAACTAATCCTTCAGCGGTCCATCTCCATACTAGACGCTTACAATCAATCTTATGATCCTCAGGGAATGTGCTTAGGTCCAATAGACACATCTTCAAATAGCAAGGTAGGTCATAATAACTCAAAAGCAATATCCTTCTTACTACTGCCAACTCATGGTCTTGTTCCAGTGCTCACCCTCGCCCACTCCAGCTTTGTGGTTGGTTTAGTTGCAAGTAGGCTGGCCATGTTAACTATAGCAAGTGGCAAGCCATCACACTTCTTCACTATGTCATTGGTAACTTCTTTCAATTCAAATGGGCAATCATCTTCATGGGCAAAGATCCTTTTCAAGAATAGTCTTTTTGAGGCATCATTGTCAAGATGCTTCATAGGATAAACGTAGTATACTTGCGGAAAGCTACAAGATTCAGCAACCTCCTGAATACGTGTAGTCGTCATTATCCAACTTGCACTGTTATTATAGGGAAAAGCACATTGGATGTCTTTCCATGCTTGTTTACTCGATATGTCATCGATCAGGACAAAATACCTTTAATTGATTGTCAAGGATAAAGATGGTACATAATTAGTTTTATTCCATGCAAGCAGTGTGTGAAAAAAATAGCCCAGCAAACAAAGCAAACTTAAAAACTTCCCCATGCTGAATGTCGAGCAAAAAAAAATCAACTCAAAACATTTATGCCGTCAGCATTGCAACAATAAACTTCATTAAATTTGTTACCTTTGAAACCTCATGCACGCATAACTAAGAAGGTAACTTTGTAATCTATTTCAATATCTTATCATATCTGGAGACGAACTACATATTTTCTTCCCAACGTTATTAAGAAGACAATGTTTACACAGTTATAATACAATAAGGGAATACGTAAGTGGTCTACCAAAAATTAGCAGACTACTGTAGGTTTACATTATTTTCTCAAAGAATTCAATATAATTTTCAGGCCACCCCTATTGAAGTGTAATACTCTGATCAACCCTGTCTAAACATAGCATCTCCTACTCATTCTTGATGAGTACAAAATTTCAGGCACCATTTGAATGTTAATATCTTCTTTGCCCAGATATTTAACCAGGATTGATGTCTACATTTGTTCATAAGTCCTAAAACACTATTGATTGGTGCAAATTATCTTCTCAGTTTTCTTTTGGTGATTACTAATTGTTTTCGGAGGGATTGATTTTGCTCATGACCAAGCAACCCACAAAAAATGCGGAAGCGTACAGTATGTAATGCACTGACATACCTTTTATTTTGAAGATTTTCTCTAATCTTTTGAACAAGTTGATTGTATTCCACTTTTAACGAACTGAGATCTTTCTTGATATCTTGACTGCCATCATCCAACTTTGTGTTGCTTCCATCAAGAATTTTCAACAACACACCAGATAGGATCTTTTTGACATCAGGAGTCCTGGACACAGATACAAAAACTGCAAACTGGAATTGACTTTTGACTTCCTTGTATACCTGATTGGCAAGGGTTGTCTTGCCAATGCCTCCGGCGCCGACGATAGAAATGACACGACGTTCCTGTACTACATCTGTTTCACCAGTGAGCACATTGACGAGCTCATCTCTTGGACCATCAATTCCTATGATCCTGTCAGCCTCCTCAAAGAGGGCCGACAACCTAGGATCAATTGCCATGGCACTAGAAGAAGAGGGTGCAACATCCAGCTTGAGCCTCTTACGCCGATCATTAACCTCTAGAGCACGCTCCTTGAGCTTATCAACGTTGCCACCTATTTGGTGGTAATGCTGGATCATCCTGAGCCAGCCAGCAATCTTACTTGTAAGGCCATCATGGGCATCGTCCTGGACAGGGCCATGCACGAAGTCGTCGATGCAGTCCTCGATGTCGTAGACCAGCTCCCGCAGTTGACTCATCCACTCCTTCACTTGCAAGCTGGGCTCCTCTAGCTGTGAGAGATCCTCCAAGGCAGCCTTTATGCTGTGCAGCTCATCTCTTAGAGAGGTGATCTGAGGATGGAGGCCTTTGAACCTGTCATACTCCTTGAGTAGAGCGGTGAGCTTGCCAAGAACGGGGGTCATCACCCCCATCAACGCGCCCGTCGTTGCTCTGATCATGTTTTTTTGCTTGTGTGCTCTGCTCTGTGGGTGGTTCGATGTTTATTGGTATCACTCAAGTTGGAGGCCTCCACATCTTATAATGTTTGCCAGAAGACATAATTTGGTTAAGGAAAGCATGAAACGTAGAAACTGAGGGTTGAGGGGAACAGGGCACAAAGCTTCCTCAGTCGATTATCACAAGAAACAAGCACAAAGCTTCCTTGGTCGATTACTTGGTCTAGTTATTGGGAAGCTTCGGCGGAGTGTACAGAAAAGATTCGTTGTTGCTAAGAAATTGGGAAAGACAAATATGTAAGCTAAACAAACATCTCTTGCATTCTTCCTCCCTTCCACATATATTTCTCCGACTGTCCGTTTTTGATGTCACACATGGATGGCTCTTGTGAACATTGTAGTTGGAGTTTGGAAGCAGCACAATGCAGGCAAACAATGCTCCACTTGCTTATTAGCTAGATTCGGTTACTGAATTAACTTCGTCTACTTATGTGCTGGCTAAGATTTTTGTTTACTAAAGCCACCATCGTACGTCAGGAAACTTCACATGTACTGCACATAAGCTTCTATATGCATCAGACAACTAATTGTTGTTGGTATTAGCAAGAAGGTCTAGGAAACTGCTCGGTGTACAAGGAAGGAAGAAATAATACTGCACTAAAATTTTAGAATACCTTGCTGGGATTAGTTCCAAGTGTTGTTGAGAAACCTCTTCTCCATCTGATCGATGCCGGTACTGGCACCGTGATTGTTGCTCGCACTGCAGCATTTACTGACCTCCCTTTGCTCTCAACCACGCCCTCAACACGCTCCTCCCGTCCTCGCCCGGTCCCCCCGACCATGAACTTCTTTAGGGATCAATCGAGCTCCGTGGCAGTGACAACTTCGCACCAATTCTAGCTGTTTCCATCAAAGCAGACACACCATTGCTCAAATAACGAGGACCAGGGAGCGAAGTGGGTTCGCTTGGCCACCTAGACTCGTGGAGTGGACTAGTATCCGTCAGCAGCGAGCTAGCTAAGCCTGAGAGGCTGAGAGCCTGAGACAACTCCACAAACGATCGACTACAATCAACTACATTCATCCTTGGTCGCATCCAAGAATAATAGCTTTCCCCTTCCCCAGCCCCGATGGTCGCCACGCCCGGGCATCCACCATGGCATCCCCTTCTAGATCAGATGACGGAGCTCTTCTTTTTTTGAGAAACAGATGAGGGAGCTCCTATTCAGCGCTTCGAGCGCCGGATGACCCAACCAGCGCTCACGCGCGTCTCCCTACTGGCCCGGCCCAACTACGCGAGCGGTTCGCTCGCTCGATCGCTCTCGTTTGCGGGACCTCCTATACGCCGCATCATGCGGCATGAAGTCGGGGCTTCGCATGGAGCACGCTCCGACTGGGCCGGCCCACGCATGAGCTGCTAGCAGTGTTAAAAAAACTAAGAAAAAAGGATTGATTTTGCCAAGCTCGCACGAGTTTGAAAAGTTGTGTATTTTTTAACCAAACTTGTAAAATGGGATTGATTTTTGAAGATGTGTCGAAATTTTGAAAAACAGGAACCTTTTTTACAAAATGTGAAAAAAATGAATTTGTGAACGAAATTTAAAGCATGAACATTTTTTGATTTTCCGCACAATCCTTGAAAAACAGGACCCTTTTTAATACCAATCAATTTATGACAATCACGGAAAAGTTTGAAAAACAGTGAACATTTTTTTGACTTTGTGAACATATTTTTCAAAATAGGAACATTTTATGAATTTGTGAACAAATCTTAAACAACAGACACATTTTCTAAAAACACCGAACAGATTTCGAATTTGTGAACAAATTTTCAAAATGGGAAAGTTTTGAATTTCTGTACAAATTTGGAAACAAAGCACGAACATTTTTTGAATTTTGTGAACAAATTTTGAAATGGAGAACAATTTTGAAAAAATCCCGAACAAATTTCGAAGCGTGAATTTGTTTTGAATAGGTGAACAAAAAATTAAAATCCAGTACATTTTCTGAATTTTGAATGTTTTGTAATGAGAACAATTTTTGAATTTTGAGAACATTTTTTTTAAAACTGAATTTTTTTTGAAAACAAGAATGTTTTGGAGTTTGTGAACAATTTTTTAAGGCAATAAATGTTTTTGAATCTTGAGAAAAAATTTAGAAACAGAGAACAAATTTCAAAGCTTGGAAAAAATTTGAATCTTCAGAACAAATTTTGACACGGAGAACAATTCTAAAAAATACCAAACAAATTTGGAAGCATGTTATTTTTTGAATACATGAATAAAAATTTGAAATCCTGTACATTTTCTTAATTTTGAAAGTTTGAAACAATTTTTGAATTTTGAGAACATTTTTTTGAAAATTGAACAATTTTTGGAAACATGAAATATTTTGAAAAAAGTTTGAAAGAAAGAGAATAAAAGAAAAAGATAAAAAACCAAATAAAGAAAATTGTTGAAAAGAGAAATTAACTTGAAAAGGAAAACTGAAAGAAAACAAAAGAGTAACGAAA